>NC_056747.1:471136663-471149163 GCF_019279795.1 Protopterus annectens
ATATATATATATATATATAATCTGTGTACTTTTGTACTCCATCTTCCACCTCACTACCCAGGATTAGTGTTAATTTAAACTGTGCTTTGGTCAAGCTTTTCTTCTAAGCACTGCAATGTCTGCTAATACTTTCTTTTTTCTATTTTAGTACCTGTGCACCTTGGTAGCTTTGTACAAGAACAGCTACAAATGCTTTTTGTAATATGAACAGCATGCCTTTTCTTAGTTTCTTAGAAATAGTATTTTGTTTCTTTCGGCATCTCCCAGTTAAGGGTCAGTATTAAGAATGAAAATTATTTTACTTGGTTACCCTTTCCTTCATCTCAATCTCCTTTCAGTGTTCCAAACATCCAGTGGTGCGTAAAAGTCCACTCTTTACACTTTACACTTAAGCATTTGTATTTCATTAACGTGACTGATGCTTTTTTGTCTCGCATCTATTCACCAAGCTCTGCAAACTTCGATTTCCAAACTCCAGGCTCTGGCACTTTTCCAAGACATTGCTGTGCCTTTTTCTGTCTCCTAAGCATCCTTCCCTGGAACAGTGGAATAGATACCACCAGCAAAGTCTTGTGCGCCCAGTATCAGAAATGTGAGGAGCAGACTTGCCCTCCACCTCATGGCCCATCCACTGTTGGATAGACTTTTCCTTAGGATTGGTGTGATTGATGCAGAACAGGCTGTCAAGGAAAAACACCGCAAAGACAGCTGGACACAGCAGCATGCATCCCACACCTGCCCTCTGGAACAAACCCTCTCCACTTTCTGGTTTGTGGTGAGTAGTCACCTTCACAAACACTGCTTCCAACATTCTTTTCCCCTTTGCCATAGCCTTACCGTGGCCAACTTCCCCTGCTGCGAGGTTTACATCTCCACTAGTGTCTGTCTAGGTCACTCCCCCACTATTCTATCTGGAGTGTGCATTGTACACCATGTTACACTAGACCAGCTGTTGTGCAAGCCCCCATAAAATCAGTGCAGTTTGCTCCCTCTAGTTTTTTTTGGCACAGCAGAATATCCCATATTTCCCCATGTCTTGTTCCAGAGCTGGAGCCTGAACTGCCAGTGCCTCTCTGCAGGGCTGCCCTCTCCGTATTCATCCATTCTAGTTAATCCTCTTTCAGGCTGTCTGTCTTTTTTTTTTTTTCTTCTTTGCTGGCATCCAGGCAGCGTCCTTAATGGCCAGTAACTGAATTTACCGAAAGTGGCAGTATTCTGGCACTTGTAATTTTCCTTTTCACATGGGGAAACCTAAAGTCAGGCTGCTGATGAGTGTGCATCCATCTTTTAAAGCTGGGTTAATGTATAGGTAGTTGTACACAAGTTTGGTGATAGTGAAGCTTAAGCCCCTTTTAAGTGGGAAGCCGAAGCCCCTTTTAAGTGGGAAGCCTGTTGCTGGGTTCTGGGGGGTATCCCAAGTCAATTTAAGTTTGGTACTGAACAGCTGCCTGTTCAGGGAGCCAACATCATAGCATTGTTTTCTAGGGTTTGGCAATGCTAGACATCTACATAATCTGTTTTCAGTAGACTGGTGTGATAGGAGTGGTGAGCGAAAGTTGGGGTGGTACATTTGTGGATGTTTTGCAGGGTCTGAAAGATTTGAGGTATGGGAAAAATCCTAAGTATTTTCATTCTGTGACTTTAGTACATCAGTATTGGTTTGTTTTTCTAGTGTCTGCTAAGGCTGAATATCTGGGTGAAAGTTAAAGGGGGCTGTTTCCTGGTGTGCAGGTGGTTGTTGGGACTGCAGTCATTAGACCCACAGCTTGAGGTTATTAATTCTATTATTACTCCAAAGACTAACAAGGTTTTTTAAGTGCTTTAGTTTAATGCATCTCATGGTGGGGAGTGGGGTCTGCCCTCCTTAACATCCTGTCTTTTCCATTATTGATCTAATATTTGCTAATACAAGTGCAGCGGGTTGCAACTATTTATATGGAAAATTAAAACTAAAAATATGACCAGCTTTGCTACTGCACATCCCTGCTTCTGTGTTTAGTCTGTTAAATATCAGAGAGATGGAACATATCCCAATTTGTCTCATGCAGTGCACTGTTACAAAGGTAAGATTGCATGCATAGGTTGAGCCAGACCAACACTTTGTCATTGACTTTGTTTAGTAGAAGCCACCATTTGTCTTAAGCAAAAATAAGCAACTTAATGAATGTTGCCGTTGTGTTTTCAAAGTCTAAATCTATGAGGTGCTCTCTTATTTTGGCCCAGAGCTTAAATGCTGGGGGGGGGGGGGGGGCTCAGCAATTCAAGTACTGCACTTTTTAGTGTTTAATTTATGCCGGTTTTAGTAAATAGGTTTTTGCAAGTGTAAGCTCTTGCCAACAACTTTGGAATCACAGAAGAACTTGACAGCGACTTTTAGTTTAAAGTTCTACAGTTAGTCCTGAGGGACACCACTGGTCACTTTGATATTCTCTGAGGCATCTTCTGCCATAGTCATGTGGGTTCTGTTTTTTAACCAGTTTGGGTCTCCCCTATGTCATATGGATATATTTGTTATGTATAAGCTTGCTAACTGTGCTAGCATGGAGGAAAGAGTCCCAATACCTTGGCTAGAACAAGATTTGCTGTATGGACTACACAACTGCTGTCTTTAGATGGATCCTATCTTTGACAAAACCAAACCACTGAGAGTCTAGCCTGGTGAGATTTCTAATGTCATGGTTCATTGGCTACCAACATTCCCTGGATTTGCAAATAAGCATTGTCAGGATGATGGGGCAGTAATTCCTAGGGTTGGTGATTGGGGGGGGGGGGGAGCACCCTTATGAAGTGGCATCATTACTGCAATGCACCAAACCTTGGGTAAAAGCTGGTAGGTAAACTGCTAAATTGTTTCAAGAGTGATTCTGTTGGGGCTTATTTAGTTGTTAAACAGCCAGGTATATTGTCATGTCCCATGGACAAAGTATTTTTGGTCTTGGAGAACACCTTTAGTATAGTTTCACTGGTGGTGATGACGTGGCAGGGGGTCTGAGAGATTTGGGAATAAGTGGCCTTTCGTCATCTCTGAGGTAAATTTTGTACTGTATTTTTATTTTCGGGATCAATGTAGGTGGTGCTATATTAAAAAAAAAAAAAAAAAAAAAAAAAAAAAAAATTGAACACTGTTGGGGGTCTTCTAATGTAAGTAAAGATTTGTAATTATGTTAGCATCCATTGCGAAGAACAAGTTCATGGTCTGCTTTAGTAGACCTTGTTTGCATTTTTCAAAATTGTCAGTCTTCCGATGTCCTAACTGTGATGGTCTGTAGATGTGCTACATAAGTCACATTTTTTTTCTTTATTTGTAACGTGATGTTGGTAGACCAAGTGGGTGGCTTTGTCTTCAAATTTCCCTTTTATATTTACATCTGGATGCTCTTGCCAGTTGTGTATATTTACATCTGGATGCTCTTGCCAGTTGTGTAAATTTTATCTAAGTTGGCATATAATTCTTTGTGAAACTGCCTACCTGCTGTAAGTGAATATTGAAAGGGTCTTGAAACTTGAGATAATGATTGAAATCCTTGAATTCTGAGATGCTGGTTTTAGGGAGTTAGAGATTTTTCTAAGTTAAATTAAGTAATGTACAATTCAACCTGACTAAGAAAGGTATACTAGGGAGAAGGATGCACAAAGAAACTATTTTTAAGGGCCAGATCAATAATAATCTATAGTGGATGTAATATCTAGTCTAGAGAATTTAATAAAGCCTAAGAACTTTTTGGAATATTCTACATTGTAGGTATAGGTACTCCAGTTTGACTGGCAGGTGAACTCTCCCGAAATAATGCAGATCTTGTTTATAGGGAGTTCCAATACATTTAGAAACATTACATGATTTTCAGGAGGTTTAACAGGGTGTTGTCAGGCTATAGACACAGGTGGTCCCTTTCTAATGTGATTTGGAACTCTGAGTTCCATTTGTGGGTATCTGAATCTGTGTAAAGATGCTGTGGTATGTAACAAATATGGAAACACTCAGTTTTGGAGGCATGATAGGTGTAAAGCCCAGGTATGAAGAGTGCTTTCTGAAATTTGACTCCTTTCAGTAATACTCAAATTCCAAATGCAGGAGGTACTCGTGATTTAGCAGAGTTTGACTACTGGCACAGATGCACACATATGTTTGTGTGTGTTTCGGATTTGATATGTTGTCATTTCCATTAGCTGGACCCTGCCAAAAAGTCATTATGGGGGCAACAGATGCTTTAGCCAGAATGAAGAAGCCTTGGATTAAGAAATGTAGGCCACCCTTTGCAAAGCAGGTAGGGCTGTCTAATTATCTTCCCATGCTGGGACATACTAGGGCGGCCCACCCCAGGATGACCAAACTTTATATTTGGCTAATTGTTGAAGCCAGTTATCTTTTGTACCTGGGCATCACCTGCATTTGTGATATGGGTGGAATGTTCTCACATGTTTGTGTCCCCCCCCCACACACACACACACTTCATTTTGTATCCCAGGCTGTTCACTCTCAAGTGGATCACTGTCTTTGTATTTGCCCTGTGAAAAGGTCTCTGGCATCCTTGAGATATTTGATATCATGGCACCTGAAACGCAGCTTGCCCATTGTCCATGTGCAGCCTAGTGAGAGGGAAATCTGTTTAGAATCCTGATCAGTAAAATATTTCTACTTGTAGAATGGTCTGGTGTACTGGATTTAAGAATTTAATTTTAGGGAACTTGGTGTACGTTTATGTGGCTGAAATTGAGACCTAGTTTTCATGGGTCTAGGAGGCTTCAGCAATGTGTATTTTTATAGCCTCAGCATAATACATTTTTATTATGTGCATTTGTGTACAGTGTGACTGCTGTGTGTTGCTCAGTCTGTTGGGTGTGTTGGATGTGTGTTTTGTGAAGCCTCCTTAAATATTTTTTTCTCAATTTTTTGTGTTGATGTGAATGTAAGGTAGCAATTACACTGTCCAAGGACATAAAGAACCATGTTGCTGGTAAGAGAAGGGAAGCAAGCAGGCTGACCTTCCATCTTGTTCTATAAGATAATTTATTATTACACTGAATATGATAGTTAATGAGAGCCGTATTCCTTCATAGTGAATGCCATCAAGTACATATATTCGCTTGTCTGTTTTTTACTTGGTGGTCATATGAACAAACATGAGATGAAGTTTAATTGGTAGGGGGTACTCTGAAGTGGATTAAGTAGTTTGGGTTATGTTTAAAGTGTGACAGTGTCATGGTGATCTTGTGCAGTTTACAGTAGAGTATAAGCTATGTGAAGCAGTTACAGGCTGGTTTGGGTAAAATAAGGTAATGCAGTGCAGGTGTTGGTTGCTAGGGGCTACTTGTCCAATATATGGTGAACAGTACAATTGCAAGTAACTGTTTCCATGTTTTCCCTAATGGGTTTATAGGCAGTAACTAGGCTAATGGCCGTAAATCCCTTACAAGTCTAGCTATGTTGATGCCATGTTGCTTCGATTGTCCTTAGATTGATGTAATTCACAGTGCTACTATGATAAACAGACTACATCTGTCCATGAGGGACACTTTTGCCACCTTGGGGGGATTTATGGTGGCCTATCAGTTTGTCCAGGTTGTGCTTGAATATGTTCAGTGAGGAGCTCTGTTTCACATGAATTGGAGGTTTATTCCATAATAGCAGCTATCTCTGAGATTGAGGAGAGGTGGGTGGTATTAACACGGTTAGGAATCGAGAAGTGTGTGCCTGTACAGTGCTGTTTGCTTTGCTAAACACAGCACCGTGCAAATGTGAACTTTTTTTTATAGCAGCACTGGAAAAGTGGGAAAGCATGCTGATCAGTAGCAAGCTACAGTGCAGTGAGAGGCTTACAAATCCCATGGCTTTCTTTCTACTCTTACATGGGAAAGCTAGAAGCATTTCTTGACAAAATCTCCGTTATCTTTGACTCGAGCAACTGGCATTTGATTCTAGTGTGCTGCCAAATGAACTAATCAAAAATTTCAAAGCCTATCTCAGGCAACTGGAACATACAATTAACCGGCATCTACAAATCCCCACAGGTGTCTGTTAACTGACACTTTAATAAAAAGACTAAGTTATGGCTTTCACATAAACTGAGAGAACTTATCCCGGACTTTGCAGGGTTGGTATCTAGCAAGTTGATGAGTGTAGTAGAATTGGGTGAAATTCAGTAGTGTCAAAGATCTTGGCTCAGTGTGTAGCAGCTCCTAATAGTGCTCTCCATTTTCCTGTGTGTTGAAAAGACTGTAAAGGGGTGTGTTCTAATAAGTTGCTTGTTTGACTTGACACAGTCCAGTGCAGAGCTTTTAAGAAGTTAGGTTGAAAGTTGGTTTGTATGGTGGTGGTGTGTTTGAATAGCAGGGTGCCATCAGCATGCAGGAGAATGAAATTGCAGATAGTGTATGAAAGGTCCTACTTTACTAGAATGGTTGCCTCCTGATGAGTATTCTTGCATTCTTCTGTACTGATAATACTGTTTTATGTATTTCCGTAATTTTATGTTCTTTTAACTCATTACATCCAAGTGATGCCTCCAGATGCATCTGCAGTTAACTCCTATCGAGTCCTCAAAGCTTCAAATATTGCTCTTTCATATTTGCGTCCATTCCAAAAAACATGCTATGTACAATGTTTTAAAAGATTTCATCTTAAAACTACAGAATGGCAAACTCAACTGCATTAATATTTGATCTGTCTAGTGGAAATGTATGTTAACTGTTTTTATGATCTTCATTCACATAGGTATAATTTTCACATTTTTCTAAATATCTCAACCAAGTAACACAGATTAAACTCCTTACCCTCAAATGAAAGCTCATGGCTAGATGAATAAAATGCTGTTGCTAGTACGTGTATAAGTGGTTGCTGAGATTTTAAGTTGTTTACAAAATATTACAAATGTAATAGTTACTATGTTTACTATGACTTAGAAGATTCTGTTTAAGACCTAGAACCTTCAGAATACTACCACTAAAATATATATATATATATATATATATATATATATATATATATATATATATATATATATATAAAGTTTGTGCTGAAGTTTGCCATTTATGATTTGAGAAGTCCTATGGTTCCAGAGATTCAAACATTTGTTTGAAATGTGAGGACATAATTTGTTTCGATCAATAAGTATTGACTCTGCCCATTGGAAGTTAGTGCAAACTTCCTGAGCTCCATTGGAGTGAATGAGTAAAGTGCCACGTTCCGCAACATTGTGAAATGTTATGTGGACCCAAGTTGTCTTACCCAGAGTAGTGATGACATAGGTGGTTTTCCTGCTGCTGTAGATAGATAACAAGAAGCAGCGGTTAAATGACAAGTTGCATCAGACATGGCTGTTAATGAGCATTGCTTTATGTATTCATCAGTTATTACCATAGTGGCCGTTCTTTCATTTTAAAATTAGGGTTATAGCCAGGATTCACAAGTAGTTAAAAATGTGGAGGGGGTATTCTCTTGGGAGGAAGCTTTCCTGTCTCTGATTCTGCCTCCAACTGCATGTCAAAACTGACCACCCATCAAAGCCTCAACATAAAAAACCTGACTACATAAGCTGTGGTGGTGTGAAACTTTCTCTCTGAAAGTAGGATTGGGCAAGCTATTCGCCACAAGTGGACTTGACAAAATAGGGAACCTGAATTCAGTGTGTATTTCCACAATATTGAATGCAGTATCTTTAAAGGCAGGAAGATGGGCTCAAGTTGTTAACAGGGACAACAATGGGGCTTAGAAAAGAACCTTGACAGCACTTGTGTGAGTTTTGTTTTGCATATACTATGTGTTCTAACTTTCAGTTAGTTTTGGAACCAAAGTAGTACATAATCTCCAAAGTTATTTGCTAGTTTTATGAAGTAGGAGAATGTGAAGCTGTTTTCAAATCCCCTTATCCCTTTGTCATGTTAAAGACACTTGCTGTAGTAGTTTAATCATTTGTTGTAGTTATTTTTAGCTGCCATTAAGGCATGTACACTGCTCAAAGCACTATGAAACCTGTGCTGATGAGACACACATTTGTTGCTTTCTACCTTTGAGCAAAACACGGCATTGCTTTTTCTAAGATGCTTAGTGATGAGACACTTATGGTGTGAATTTTGTTTAGTTGTGCATGTAAGCATTTTGGTAGGAGAATTGTAAGATTGCTTGAATAATGTAGGGACCCGACCTGTGGTTTAGAGAGAGAGAGATTAAAGATGGCAGAGTTTTGAAATTTTTTTTTCTGCCACTAATTTAAGGATGGACTATAGAACCTTCAGAGTTAATTCAGTCGCAGTGTTTATCATTAGCTGTCAACTGCAGGCAAGTGTGAAGTATCACCAAATGAGGCTGGTGGAATAGCTAGGACTGTGCTGGCTTCCTATGTGTGGTTAGTAATATTTTTTTAGAGAATAGTAGATTGTATTTCCACTCCAAAGCTTGAAGATGTGGAGAATTTTAAGTGTTGCTAGAATGATATGCAAGTTTGATTTATTTCCAGAATATGCTAGGGTTGGAGGTTTGTGTGTGTTACCTTAGAAAATTGTGTCAAGTGCTTTTAGCACTTCTATGTATTTAGGCATTTTTCCTTTTAAAGATGAGAAGGAAGTCCTGCAGTTAATGTCTGTCTTGATTATGTAAGTGATTGATTGATTGAACTTGTGAACACACTTGTTGTGTTTCAGTGTTGACATCCAGACAGTATATTGACAAACAAATTAATACATTTTACCCATACTCCTAGAATTTACTGACACCCCCCCAATTCCAGTTTTCTTCATGGGAGAGTTTAAAAAGTTCTTCTGTTCATGTTGGAATTGCCTTTGAAAGTGTTTGATGCTATGTCACACAACTAGGACAGGCCTGTCTGGACTAAGCATCCATTGTCAACCTACTATATTTCCCATGGAGAACGATTTATGCAGATTTGAAGAAGTTGAACGCTTAATTATATGGACTACCATGGAGAACGATTTATGCAGATTTGAAGAAGTTGAACGCTTAATTATATGGACTACAACAGATTGCCAACTGACTGGGGGAATTTCCTGGTCTAGGTCTAAATGTCTTCCTTCTGATGTCCAAGTTAAGAACCTAGGAGACTTCGTACTAAAGTTGTATTGCTTTCATTATCGGCTGGACCAAATAAATTCTCATTGACCCCGGGTGTCTTAACCATTGCACACCTGGTAGAAGATGTACCATTAGTGAATGTAAAGTTTGGTCCAACATCCTTATGGAACTTTCAGTCCTCAAAAGTTCTATAAAACCAGACACTGTCTATATGGAGAAAGAGTACTTCCATATTTCTTGAAATATTAGCAACTCTCGCAGGTTTTACTGTCATTTGGTAAAAGTAATGGTCTGTAACCATAACAAATCTGCTGCACAAACACTTAATTAATCGAACTGGCCATTTAATGGAGTGAGAGCGAACTGGCCATTTAATGGAGTGAGAGCAGACTGAGCCATATTAAAGAATAGAGGACTGGGTCTTGGGCAGTAGTCGTAAGTGTGGGGTTATTGCTATAGGACCTGAAAATTTATGGTGATAATATAAAGTTAAGATTGCAACTAACCTAGAAAAACTTTGGTGAAAAGATAAAATTAGGCTTAAGAATGATGAATGGTGGTTCACTGGCTGTTACTAATGCTGGTCTCTCCTTAGCTTCAGACACCTGGGAATTTGTCCCTTTGTGCCTTCTCTCATCTGAAGCAAAACTGTTCTAATCCCAGTATGAGAAGCAGGCCACCACCTCTTTGGTTATAAGTACTCTAGTCCCAGATATTGCAGGGGTCTGCTGGCTTGTAGCCTTCTGGTAGATATTATGAATAACACCCACTCCATTTGGGAGGAAACACAGCCTAATTAGAGTTTGTCAGAAATCAAGGAGGCTTTGCTTTTTCACTAGGAACTAAACAGCACCAGTTCCCAACATGATTGCTGAAAAGCAGTTTAGGCTTTCCAGTAATTATTAGTATCCCAGGTGCTGATGGTTTTAAAAGTAAGATGGAAGAAAGGGGTAAAGATTTTAGGATTGCATTGTGCAGTAAGGTTAGGAAGATGTGCAAGATTCAATGGGGGTTGGGCACTCTCTCTATCCCGTCCCTATAGGGAACGGGGGGTGTGTAAATTAAAAATTTTAGGAGAGGAGTTGCGTCTTTCAGCTTTTCCAGGTTAGGGGTCGCCACAGCGGAACTCCGGTCTGCTAATGATTGGCAGTTGAGTTTTACGTACCAAGTTGTCAGCTCTGACGCACTACCTTCAACGAAGGTACGCCCATTCACGCATGTCTCCACGTAGAAGATGCTCTAGCTGAGAATCTAACTGGACAGCGTCTTACTGTGAGGCGACAATGCTACCGCAGCACCAGAGTAACTTCACAAATTTTTGTCTCCAACAGCCAGTGGAAAGAGTAAATTGTGTGGTGAAATTAACATAAGAGGCAGGCAACTAAAGAGACTGTGGTCAAGAACACGGCAGCCAGATGGGTACAGGGAAATCTAATTACTGTAACGAAGCACAGGTTTGGTTGCTTCGTATTTCATTTGTATATGTATGTAAGTGTGTGTGTTTCTTTTGGCTTTTCCCGGTTAGGGGTTGCCACAGCGAAACTCCAGTCCGCTAATGATTGGCTGTAGATTTTTTACAGGTGCCTAGGTGTCAGCTCTATTCCCAACCTTCAACGAAGGCACACCCATTCTACGGATGTCTTAGTCACTGTACCATGGGGAGGACATGCAGACTCCACACAGAAGGTGCTCCAGCCGACAATCGAACGGGAGAACCTCTTGCTGTGGGGTAACAATGCTACCTCTGCACCACTGTGTCTTATCACATATATACACTCACATATACATACACACAGTGGAAGACAGACTGCAGTAAAACTACACTGTATGTAAGAAAGTGATGCATAAGGAATAACAAACTAACATTTCTCTTTCAGCAGTCTGTCAAAGTCTAAGCTTTTACTGTAAACCAGGAAGACTGACCCCAAGGGATTTAAACCCAAGACACTCTAGTGATCTTCCCAAATACAGTATTAATATGCTGAACCATTGCAAATGTCCTTAATGAGGTTGCAAGGTGTAGAAAAAACATAGTGCGTACACTGTGTGTTGAGCAACTTCTTTCCTAGGTTGGCATATTTCAGTCTACGTGAATTTTTGCAGGGGGGTGGGGGGGGGGCAAGAGAAAAGATGGGCATGTGTACACCTGTCTTGATACTGTGGTGTGGAGATCTTTTTGTGGGTGGAAGGTGCAGTGTCTGCATAAGAAAGGGCTACCACCACCCATGGCGGTTTTCTTGGTGTTAAGACAGCAGCGGTGTCTGCATCCTAACAACATTTCTTAAGTTGGTGGCACAAGTGTTCTGTTTACTGACTTTTTGCTGCAAGTCTCTTCTTTGATCAAAATAGAGGTTGCAAATGCAATGCACCAAAGGCAGTATCATGAGATGTTTATATACTACATTGTGTTCATTGAGGAAGCTAAAGAACGATAAGCAGCTAAATCGTGATTGTGTGGCAGTGTAGAGTCGTTGCTGTTTGGCGTGTGTGTGTGTTTGGGAAGCATGGAAGGAAGAAGAGGCAAGGTTATGAGTAGGTTTTTGTCCTGTAACGTGGAATTGCAGCATGAAGTGCTGTAAGTAGCAATATCAAGCAAACATGAAAAGCTTCCTTGCCTTTGCAAGGGAGACATAACACTCCAAAACATTGAGGTGGGAGTTTTTGTTGGGGGAGGGGGGGTGCCCACATCCTTCTGTTAAAAAAAAATATTATCTGGATGCTCCTGTTCAACCAGAGCTGGGATTAAAGGCTGTGAAGTTCAGATCACTCATTACTGGAAGCTAGTGCAACAGGACAAACTAACATTTATGGGAAAATTGCAGTTGGGGGTGATTATTTCATAAATGCCAAGGTGATATTCCTCTCTAATTGCTGTTGGTCTAGCTGTAACTATATGGAACTTATCCTGCCAAGGATACCAGATGTCCAGCCAGCCTACAAAGCCTCAGTCTCTTTCCTCGCCCAGTGTATGTCTGTCATTGACAAGAAAACATGTGATGGCATAATAGGGATATACAGGTGCACCAAGAGCCTCCAGCAAAAGACTAGAGGCAGTTAAGTATCCCTATGGGGGGAACCTTCCTTCCTTCCATTGTATAATTGCTAGAAAAAAAAAGTTTGTCGGGAAGACCAAATTTTCTTGTGGTTAGTAGATTACATGCAATGTGGCACACACAAATCCAGAGAGGAAGATTCCTGACCCTAAAAATAAGGGCCTAGACTTTGCCTTGAATATCTTCCAAAACTATAGACTAGTCTGAATCTGTCTCCCCAGATTCTTATCCCCACCTGCTCTCAAACTGACAGTTAAGTGCCAGGTATGATACAAGTGACTTTGCAAGAATCCAGTTGCAGACAGTGTTATTTCCTTGGGTGAGGGTAGAAGCTGTAAATCCTTCTTTGCCAGTCCCCTTCCAAATGCTAGGAATAGCCATGGCGTTTTACAGGTTAGTTCCTTTTTTTCATAAGAATGTTT
>NC_056747.1:471156663-471164163 GCF_019279795.1 Protopterus annectens
CACAAGTGAGTGAATTTATGAATTTATCAATATGAATTTTATTGAATTTATTAATTTAATTTAATAAGTATTTAAAATATTTGAAATGAATGAAATGAAACTACATAATTGTACATATTCAATTATATAAAGATATAACTTGTGTACTTTTGAATTATCGTACATTATAATGATCACATCATATATATTTTAATGACATCATATTTTACATTTTATATTTCATATAGTACACATTGTATGGTTGAGGTGTGTGTGTGTGTGTGTGTGTGTGTGTGTGTGTGTGTGTGTGTGTGTATATATATATATATATATCACTTTTTTTTTTTCATGTTTATTAATGTTTATTTTTATGTACATATATTACTAGATCATGGCGATTTGGAAAGTTGGTTATGTTGTAATATTTTCCTTATTTAGAATACAGGGATTAGTAAAGCTGTCTACGTTGAAATGAATTTTTCCAGTCTCTTGCCAGGATGTCTGTCTTTAAGAAGTAAAGTAATTGTAAGACTTGGCGCGCTTTTTAGAAACAATGTATAAAAAACAGTCTTAGAATTTTTAGATTGTGAGAGTTTCTGAAGGAGTCTTGTATTCAAACAGGACGAAAAGCGTATTTTTATTGTGAAGAGTTTTAATCAAGTATTAAAAAAAACGGTGTTTTGCAGTCCGGCCGTGGCATTCTTTTTTCATGTATATATGTGTGTGTGTGTGTGTGTGTGTGTGTGTGTGTGTGTGTGTGTATGTATATGTATATGTATATGTATATATATATATATATATATATATATATATATATATATATATGTATATATATAGTGTGTGTGTGTATCTGTGTACGTCTCTGTGTATATCTCTGTGTGTGTGTATCTGTGTGTGTGTGTGTGTGTATGTATGTATATATATATATATATATATATGTGTATGTGTATATGTGTATATATATATATATATATATATATATATATATATATATATATATATATATATATATATATATATATATATATATATATATATATATATATCTATATATCTATATATATATATATATATATAAATATATAAAATCTGTGTGTGTGTGTTATGTATAGGTTTATAGATTAGTACTAAGCTAACTGCCCTTGCGAGCCATTTTAAGACTAGCCATACCTTCCATGGTAATGTAAAAAACTATAATGTGAATAACACGGGTGCAATTCTTCTATGATGGCCTATAGACACCACCAGTGGAGTGCTGGGCACAGTGAGAGGTGCCTAGCAATCATATACAATTTACTTTTGTGTTGTACATGTGTACACATTTTGTGACAATTGTGGGGAAAGCATTCATAACAAATTAATTGTGTGTTATTATGATTCTACAAACTGTCATTTTTCTGTTTTGGGGGATGGGGGAGCCAAGAACTATTTTGTTTCCACATCAAAAGTTGGGTTACAAGAGATGTCCTTCAAGGATGCATCTGCAGTCATAACATATGGGTTGTCCTGCCTCAGGCAGCCCTTCGGTCGGCCGGATTCCAAAGTCTGGGTCTGGCCTCGGCTGATGTCGCACTTTCCCCAACGTCAGAGCGTCTCGGGTATAAAAGCATCAGCCGACGCCGTTTTCCTAAGTCTTTCATGCCGCGCGGTGCCCGAAGCAGAAGCTGTTCGCAAGTGCAGGTCGGTCAGATCCAGATATTTCAGCTACCGAAGACTTTGAAAAAAGCTAAGTACCCTGTTAGAGACTCTAGAAAATGTCAGACAAAGTAAATAATTGTTTAACTTGTGGGAAACAAATACCTCCTAAGGATTTCCATTCTTACTGCCTTCCTTGCTTAGGCCCAGACCACAACGTATCGGCCTGTTTAGCCTGTGCCTCCTTCAACCGACGAACTGGTAGACGTCAGTCGGAGTTTGCAGAGGAATTTTTTGGAGCCGCTTTCGCTTATAAAATGCCGTCGGAGACTCCGACTTCGCATATGGTCAAAAAACGCAAGGAAAAGGACCGACACTCGCGGCCCGCGGTTTCGGCTGAAACCACGTCTAGGCCTACCGCAGGTGTCTCTGTTTTGGCCGAAACAGAGTCTGAAACCATACTTCCGACCTCCGAGGCCCGAGAGGCCCCGGCTGAGTCGGCTTCAGAACTACCTACCGAAGCCAGTGGTCAGGATTTGTCCGACACCATACCTTTGGACATTTCTATCCCTCCACGTGGGGCTGCTAGGCCCCCAGCTTCTATGTCCATTAAGGCCTTTTCTAGGGCTAAAGCTGCCAAACTTTCAAAAGCTTTGCCTGCCAAATCTACACACCAGAGGCCTTCCTCTAGTTGACAGATCCTCACCCTTGCTTAGGACCTTATCTCCTTAATTAGGGGTTCACAACCTCACCCAGACAGGGCCTCTCAACCTCCTCCAGACAAAAGGCCCAGGACTGACCCCTCTGAACCCCTCTCCTCAGATGATTCCACGGATGGATCTGACTTGTCAGACCACCAGGAAGGGCCTTGCTCGCCTTATGAGGATTCAGATGCAGAGGAATCTATCCCTTCGGCCTCCCCTCCTGAGGAGTTTTCCTTTGGGGAGACTTTACACTCCATGATAGAGCACTTTCAATGGCAGGGTCAGGATTTCTCTGATTCTAGAAAAAGATTAAGGACCTTTTTGCATTTGCCTCAGCATAGGCCCTTAGCTATACCTCCTGTTCTAAATGTAATTGATGATGTGTACAATGATGTCAGTACAGCCCCTGATGCTCTTCCTCCGGCCCCTGCCAAACCTGACAGATATTACAGGGTCCCGGATTCTCATTTCCATCTGTATAAAGCCCATTCTGCAGACCCAGAAACTATTTCTCAGGGCCCTAAAGGGGTTGCAGCCGCTACTGCCAAAAACCCCCTACCCTCTGATGGAGAGTTTAGAGCTTTAGAGAGATGGGGTAAGAAGGTGTATACATCTGCAACTCTTTCTGTCAGGGCATTAAACTGTCAATTCCGTATGGTACAGTACCAAGAGTATTTGTTAGATGAATTGAATAAGAAACTTTCTTCTCTTGAACCCCTAGACCGTAAATCCCTTCAGGATTTGGTACATAACTCTCAACAGGTTAGTAATCATTTCTTAAAATGTGGCTATGATGCACTGGAGTCTTCATTTAGATCAGCTATGACTGGGGCAGTTATTCGTAGGCATGCCTGGCTGAAGGAGCAATCTTTGCCAGACCATGTCAAAGCTAAACTCTTCGATGCTCCAATGGAGAAATAAAATTTATTTGGCTCCCCTGCTCAGGAGATTCTGAAAAAGGTTCAAGAAAAAGCAAAATCAGTGCAAACAGTTAAAGATTTCCTGCAAGTTCAACCACCGAGATTCAGCAGAAACTGGCCTACAAAGAATTGGTCCTTTCCAGACTCTGATAGAGCCCAGAGAGGCAGGAACAGGCGCCCTAGAGGCAGAGGTCAATCGAAGGGCTCCTGCAGAGGCTGTCGGTGGCAGCCTGCCAACCAGAGGAGTAGTGCAACAGCTACAACAACCACTACTACAGGACAGACTCAATGACTTGACTCTGATTCCGCCTACCAGGGATCAACTGGAAGCACCCTTGGGTGGAAAGCTGGCTTTATTCTCAAAAAAAACTGGCATTATATTACAAAGGATACATGGGCATTGCAAATAATAGACAAAGGATACAGGTTTCACTTCCACACTTTGCCAATAAGAAGCGGAATGCCAAACCTTCCACCAAATCAGAAGGCAGAGGCTTTAAAACAAATCGGCAATTTACTTCAGATGAAAGCTATAGAAAAGGTACCATGCTCAGAACAAGGCCAAGGACTATTCCTTGTACCAAGAAAAGAAAATCAATGGAGGCCTATTCTCGACCTGTCTGCTCTCAACACTTATCTCATTGTGCCAAAATTCAAAATGCTGACCCTACAGCAACTTCTTCCCATGTTGGGCAAGGAGTCTTGGCTGGTGACTCTAGATCTCAAGGAGGCATACCTGCATGTCCCTATCCGAAGTTGCTGAAGACACCTCAGATTTCTTGCAGGATCAGAGCATTATCAATTCTCAGCATTGCCTTTTGGCTGATTTACTGCGCCCAGAGTATTCACGAAATGCCTGGCATCCGTAGTTGTGTATTGCAGACTACAGGGAATTCAAATTTATCCATACCTGGACGACTGCCTGATACAAGCAGACAACAAGAAGACATTGTTAAAGGACTTGGCCTATGCCATACACCTGTTACAGGCCTTGGGATACACAGTCAACATCCAAAATTCAAGACTAGTACCATTCCAAAGGATCACCTTTTTGGGTGCAGATCTGGACACAAACACCCAAATGGCCTTCCTCACAGAAGAAAAGCGAAAACAATTTCCAGATTACTTCATGATTTTGACAAGACAAACTCTGCTTACTGCAAGGAAAATCCTGCAGGCCCTGGGTTACATGGCATCCTGCATAATTCTAATCCCACATGCCAGGCTGCATATGAGGAAATTACAATGGTACCTAAGGAGTGTATGGTCTCAACACAGTCAGTTTAGAAAGCATGATACCAATCATTCCATGCCTTCAAAAGGAATTCCTGTGATGGGCTCAGGCCTGCCAGTCCAACAGAGGGTTGCCTTTCAACAAACCAAAAACAAGGCAAACCATCTCCACAGACGCCTCGGACCGAGGATGGGGAGCACACATGGAGGACAAATGCATCCAAGGCCTATGGCTTCAAGGACAGCTAGGCATGCACATAAACCAAAAGGAAATGCTGGCAGTGAGGCATGCAATCGAGGCATTCAAACCCTTCCTCCAACAAGGACATCTGTTAATAAGGACAGACAACACCACGGTCATATGGTACATAAACAGGGGGGCACACTTTCTTACCCGCTATGCCGGATGGCTATGAATCTGTGTGATCTATGCCTGAATCTCAATATCCAACTACAGGCCCAATTCGTGCCAGGGAAAGAAAATGCACTGGCGGACAGCCTAAGCAGAACTACTATGGATGCACACGAATGGATGCTGCACCCAGACATCTTCAAGCTCATAGCAAAGACTTGGGGAATGCCGGAGATCTGTTAGTCTCCCCACTCAACCATCAACTGAAGACATTCTGCTCAAGGACATACCACCCACAAGCTTGGAGGATGGACTCTCTCTCTTTCAGCTGGAAAGCCCTAACAGTATATGCCTTCCTACCTCTCCCATTGATGCACAAGGTTCTACTGAAAACCAGGGAGGAACAGCCAAAAGTAATACTGATAGCTCCGGACTGGCCAAGGCAACACTGGTATCCACTATTGAGAAGCATGTCTCAGGCAAAATCATGGCCTCTTCCCCCATGGCCTCTTCTAACGCAGAACAATTTCAAGACCCTGCATCCCAACTTGAAAACATTGCAGCTAACTGCCTGGAAAATTTCTTAAATCCCAATCAAACTGTTTTATCTCAGAGGGTGAAGGACATTATCCTGGAGGCTCGCAGGCCTTCCACAAGGAAGACATACTCAGCTAAATGGAAGAGATTTCTCATTTGGAGCACATCAAAGGGCACAGATGTCACAGTGGCAAACATAGCACATATCCTAGAATATTTAGCAGAATTGTTCCACAAAGGCCTGTCCTATTCTTCCATTAAGATTCATGCTTCAGCAATTTCAGCAGAATACAATGTGGATCCACCTATCTTCTCACACCCTCTCCTCAGACAATTTCTGAGAGGGATCAAAAATGTTAAACCTCCAATAAGACCCCCTCTACCTGCCTGGGATCTCAACTTTGTGCTGGAGAAACTGCCACTACCTCGTTTTGAACCAGCAGCATCAGCAGATCTACAGTTTCTATCTTGGAAAACTGCGTTCCTTCTGGCAATCACTTCAGCAAGAAGAGTTACAAGCATTAATGGCAGTGCAGCCTTTTCTTATTTTCCACCAGGACAGTGTGTCACTAAGAACCAATCCTACTTTTATGCCAAAGGTGGTATCTAGGGTATCCTTGAACCAAGCTATTCACTTGCCTACGTTCTTCCCAAATCCACAGAATAAAGGGGAAAAACTTTTGCACACCCTGGATATACACAGACAACTACGCTACTACTTGGACAGAACAAAATCTAGCAGAAAATCTGACCAACTGTTTGTAGCATATGCAACTGGGGTGCAAGGAAGAGCAATTTCCAAACGGACAATTTCAAAATGGATAGGAAATTGCCTTCACTTTTGCTACTCCTTTCATGGAAAGACAGTTCCTGAAAATATCAGGCCTCACTCCACAAGGGCCACGGCCACCACTACAGCCTTCCTACGGGGGTGGCTACCAAGGACATTTTAGAAGCTGCTACTTGGACCTCCGTGCATACATTTGCCAAGCATTACAATCTACCTTTATACTCTAGATCCAGAGCAGGGTTTGCAACTGCAGTCCTGCAGGGGATCTTAACTACACCATCCTTTTCTTAGTACCGCCACCCCCAGATTGGCTATGGTATTCTAGCCATATGTTATGACTGCAGATGCATCCTTGAAGGACATAGTACAGTTCTGTACCTACCATAAATGTAGATGTCCGATAGGTATGCATCTGCAGTCAGGATTACCCTCCCTCCTTCCCCACTGTGGTACTCCTAGAGTGCTTACCCCCCTTTTTAGCTAGCTGGGGGAAATCTATTATGGTGTATTTGTTTGTTCATGTATATAATTTGCAATGTTTGGAACTTTTCAGCATTTATCCAAATTTAGCCTTCCTAGAGGGCACCTGGGGCAAGAAAAACTGAGGAAAATGGCGTCGGCTGATGCTTTTATTCCCCAGACGCTCTGACGTCGGGGAAAGTGCGACATCAGCCGAGGCTAGACCCAGACTTTGGAATCCGGCCGACCGAAGGGCTGCCTGAGGCAGGACAACCCATATGTTATGACTGCAGATGCATACCTATCGGACATCTACATTTATGGTAGGTACAAAACTGTACTTTTTGCTCTTGCAATTGTGTATTCTTCTTGCTATTTCAGTGGGTGTATGGGGAAGCTTGTATGTAATCAGTGGAATCTGGTATGTTGTAACATCGCGTTTAGGAACTGATGTAGGATCTTGAATGCTGATGCCTTTGATATCCCCAGCATATGCTCTGTTGGCCTATGAAAGGTTCCTATAGCTAATACATTGAGTACTACACATACCATTATTCTCCACAGGTATTGTTTGCTCTTGCTCTCCGTTCTGGACAACGGAGGTTGCAGAGTTTCTGTAGGGTATCTCTAACCACCCGTTAGCACTGTACAATTTCCACACCATGCAGACAGTGCAAGTCAACTTGGGTCTAAATACCCTTCTTCTTGGCCGGAATTTATTTGCAGCAGCATAGACTTGTGCATGTTGCATGTACATATGTATAACAGCAACTGCAGCCGTACTGTTGTTTCCATGTAGAATACATTCCATGGCTGTATTGCAGTAGGTTTTGGAATTTGCAGGGAAAACCTATACTGAGTCTACATGACTCATGTAGCAGCTTCAGTGTT
>NC_056747.1:471171663-471194163 GCF_019279795.1 Protopterus annectens
CAGAAGCAGCGTTGCAAGTGCCGTTCGGCGTTCTGAAATTTTTCGAATTCGGAGTTTCAGACCGAGTCAAAGTTGGCTAAGTACCCGTTGGGAATATTTTAGTTTTTCTTGCCTGAGTGGTTTACCGGATGTCAGAAAAAGTGAATAACTGTATTTCTTGTGGGAAGCAGATACCGCATAGAGATTATCATACTTTGTGTATTTTTTGTTTGGGGCCTGAGCACGACGTTGTTGGGTGTCGCTTTTGTGCTAGGTTTAATAAGCGCACTATTAAGCGAAGGTTAGATTGTGCCAGGTTGGTCTTCGGGAAGCGGTGCAATTACAATATGCCGTCGGATGCTCCGGCGCCCGCTTCGAAGAAGCGCAAAGACAAAGCAGCTAAACCCAGGCAAGAAGAGTCGTCCGTACCGGACGCCGGTTCTTTGGAGGCGTCAGTGGCACCGGTGGTTCCACCGGAGTCTTCTCTGGAGTCCCAGGGGGAGATGTTGATATTGCAGGATGTGGCCTCTCAGGAGGCAGGTCAGGCTGAAGGGGCTTCTCAGGTTACTGTACTCCCCTCCCTTCCTAGGGTGGTTAGGCCCTCTCCCTCTGTTTCCAAGGCTTCTCCCAGAGGCAGGCCAGGTTTAGCTTCTGTTGGTGTCACTCCTAGTTCTTCAGGATCTGTGCCCAAGAAGCACATGCTCAAAATGGCAGAAGATTTAATTACTTTGATTAGAGGTTCTTTGCCCCCTCCTGATAAGAGGCCTAGGGTGGAACCAGAGTTGGGGGAGTTTTGAGCAGGTTTCGGATGTTTCAGAGTCTTCGGCTGAAGACTTGCAGGAGTATTCTCCTTATTCTGATTCTGATGTGGATGATTCTACTCCTCCTGCTTCTCCTCCAGAGGATTTTTCCTTTTCAGAGACTCTTCATTCTATGAGGGAACATTTTAAGTGGGAAGGTCAGGACTTCTCTGATTCCAGGAAAAGGCTTAGGGAATTTTTGCTTTTACCCCAGCATAGGCCTTTGGCTATTCCTCCTGTTCTGGATGTTGTGGAAGATGTGTTTGCAGAGGCTTCACTTAATCCTGATTCTTTGCCTCCTGCTCCTGTTAAACCGGACAGGTATTACAGGGTGCCTGAAGCTCATAAATATCTGTATGAGTCCTAGGGCGGACCCAGAAACAGTTAGTCAGGGACCTAAGGGTGTCGAGGCCTCTGTGGTAAAAAATCTGGTTCCTCCAGATAAAGAGGCCAGAGCTTTGGATAGATGGGGAAAGAAAGTTTATACTTCTTCCACCTTAGCTATGAGGGCTTTGAATTGCCAGTTTCACATGTTGAAATATCAAAACTATCTTCTTTCTCAATTGAAGTCTAAGGTAGATGCTCTGGCGGAAGGCATTGAGTGTAAAGAATTACAAGATTTGGTACATGTTTCTGAACAGGTGGGTAAGCATTCTTTACAATGTGGATTTGATGCTGTACAGGCCTCGTCTAGGGTGGCTGCCACTGGGTCAGTTCTTCGCAGGCACGCCTGGCTGAAGGATCAGAACTTATCTGACCATGTCAAGACAAGGATTTTAGATGCTCCTTTACAGTCTGATGTATTGTTTGGTTCACCTGTGGAGGCAGTTTTAAAGAAAATGGAAGACAAGGCTAAGTCTATGCAGACTGTTAAAGATTTTTTGCAAGTTCAGCCTCCGAAGTTTAGTAGGAATTGGCCTGCTAAGGGGTGGACGTACCCTTCTTATGATTCACAGTCTAGGGGAAGATCTAGACGTGGTAGGGGTAGAGCTCAGGGCTCTTTCAGACCTAGAACAGGGAGTTCACCTGCACAGTCTTCGGGTGAGGGCAGGGGCCAGTCCTTTCGTAAACAGGCCCAATGACCTATCTTTTCAGCTGCCAGAGCCTTCTTGTCTGGCAGCACCTTTGGGAGGAAGGTTGGCACTCTTCAAAGAAAATTGGAGTTTAATTACCCAGGACAGATGGGTATTGGATATTATACACCAAGGTTACAGGTTTTATTTCCATACCTTGCCTCCTTTCAAAGGCATGCCAGACGTTCCTCCTCAGCAAAGAATATAGGCTCACAAACAAATTTCTCTGCTGCTGCAAATAGGGGCCATACAGCCGGTCCCTCTGCCAGAAGTAGGCCTAGGATTTTATTCTCGCCTGTTCCTAGTACCAAAGAAGGGGAACACGTGGAGACCAATTTTGGATTTATCTATCCTCAACACTTATCTGGACATTCCCAAGTTCAAAATGTTGACGTTACAACAGCTTTTACCTCTGCTGGGCAAAGATCATTGGATGGTGACTCTGGATCTCAAGGTAGCTTACCTTCATGTTCCTATCAGGCTAAGTTGCAGGAAGTATCTGCGTTTTCGAGCTGGGACTTCTCATTATCAGTTCTCTGCATTGCCCTTTGGCTTATCTACTGCCCTGAGTGTTCACAAAGGTTCTGGCTCCAGTGATGGCTTTCTTCAGGCTAAAAGGAATACAGATCTATCCTTATTTGGACGATTGCCTGATTCTGGCCAAAGGAAGGGACGAGCTTCTTCATCATTTGCAATATGTGATAGCAGTGCTAAGATGCCTGGGGTATTCTGTGAACGAAATAAAGTCCAGTCTAGTACCCTCTCAAGACATGTGCTTTCTGGGTGTGAGACTGAATACAGCATCCCAGATGGCCTTTTTGACCCCGGACAAACAAAAGAATCTTTCCCTTTACTTCCATCAATTGTCTCATCAGTCCAGGCTGACTGCAAGGACAGTCCTTCAAGCCTTGGGGTTCGTGGCATCTTGTATTCTGGTGCTTCCCAATGCCAAACTGCATATGAGGAAGCTACAATGGTATCTCAAAAATGTATGGACACAGCACTGCCAAGATATGGACACTGTCATTCAGATAATACCTTGCATTCAAAAGGAATTTTTGTGGTGGGCTCAGGAATGTCACCTAAACAAGGGACTCTCTGACCCGGCCAGAGGCGAGTCAGATTCTAACGACAAATGCCTCAGACAAAGCTTGGGGAGCTCATCTAAATGGAAAGTGGATACAAGACACGTGGCCTGCCAGACTACAACATCTACATATCAACTTGAAGGAGATGTTAGCAGTCCAATTTGCATTAATAGCTTTCAAGGATTTACTTCTTCCAGGGCAGGTGTTGGTTCTAACAGACAACACAACTGTCATGTGGTACATCAACAAGCAAGGGGGAACACATTCTTATCCTTTATGCAGGCAAGCAATGATTTTGTGGGAGACTGCTCTCAGTTTACAGCTCAATCTTCAGGCAAGGTTTCTGCCGGGAGCACAGAACTCCTTAGCAGATGTGTTGAGCAGTCGATTATGGATCCCCACGAGTGGAAATTGGATCCTCATGTATTTCAGAAATTGACAGTGTCATGGGAACTCCAGACATAGATCTGTTCGCTTCTCCACTAAACTACCAGCTGCCAAAGTTTTGCACAAAAGGTTTCATCCCACAGCTTGAAAGTGGATGCTCTTTATTTCAATTGGAGCAATCTTCATGTGTATGCCTTTCCACCTCTGCCTCTCCTCCCAAAGGTACTCCTAAAGGTCAGACAGGACAAGCCAAAGATGATTCTAATAGCTCCAGATTGGCCTCGACAGCACTGGTACCCATTACTGAGAAGTCTGGTTCGAGCCTCCATGGCCTTTGCCTTCGATTCCACACCTGCTGTCTCAAGAGAACAGTCATTTACTCAATGTCAAACTTCACTCTCTTCACCTAACAGCCTGGCATATTCTGTTTTAAACCCTGGAGGGTCTCAGCTTCCCAGCAAGTTTTGAATGTTAGTTTGGAGGCCAGAAGGCCTAGTACAAGGAAAGTATACGCAGATAAATGGAAGAGATTTTTATTTTGGAGTGCAGCAAAAGAATTTGATGTTGCTAAGCCTAATTTAAGTGTGGCTCTTCAATATCTTGCTGAGTTACTGGACAAAGGTTTGTCCTTCTCTTCTATTAAGATTCATGCTGCAGCAATTTCTGCTCACTATGACTGTGATCCACCATTGTTTTCTCATCCTTTGTTTAAGCAATTCCTTAGAGGGCAAAGAATATAAGACCCCCGCGTAGAGCTCCTACTCCTGCTTGGGATCTCAATTTTGTGTTGGAGAAACTCACTCTACAACCTTTTGAGCCGGCAGCTACTGCCGAGTTGAAATATTTATCATGGAAGACTGCTTTTTTGTTGGCCATTACCTCTGCGAGAAGGGTTTCTGAATTACAGGCCCTTATGGCAGTTGAGCCTTCTTAATTTTCCATAAGGATAGGGTATCTTTACGTACTAATCCTTCCTTTATGCCTAAGGTGGTTTCTAGTGTGGCTTTAAACCAAACTATTCATTTGCCTACTTTTTATGCAAATCCCCAAAATAAAGGGGAAAAGATTTTGCACACCTTGGATATACACAGGCAGTTGCGATATTATTTGAGCAGAACTAAAGAGTTCAGGCAGTCTCAGCAGTTGTTTGTTTCTTTTGCTTTGGGTTCTCAGGGCAAGTCTGTGTCAAAACAAACTATTTCTAAGTGGATTGGGTTTTGTATTGCTTTCTGTTATTCACATCATGGTAAGGAGGTTCCAGCTGGGATTAGGCCTCATTCCACTAGAGCTACTGCCACTTCTACAGCTTTTTTAAGGGGGGTGGCAACTAAAGATATTTTGGAGGCAGCTACTTGGAGTTCAGTGCATACTTTCTCTAAGCATTACCACCTTCCACTTTACTCTAAATCTAGGGCTGGGTTTGCCACTGCTATTTTACAGGGCATTTTGGCAGCTCCTACTACTTTCTAGTTTTGCCATCCTCCCTTACCTCTGCTTTGGGATTCTACCCAAGTGTAAGGACTGCAGCAATGTGAGATGAAGAACATAGTACAGTTTTGTACCTACCATAAATGTAGATGTTCGAAGATCCACATTGCTGCAGTCCAATTTACCCTCCCTCCTTCCCCTCTGTTGTTAAGAGGCAGTTGTGTGGTTTGGGTTGTAAATATTGTGCATATTGTATATATTATTCATATGATTAGTGCAAGGGTGGTTGGTTGTTTTTTGCTGTCTTTTGGTCTTGACCTTTGTGTTTAGGGTCTTCTGACATCTGGGGCAAGAAAAGACTGAGGATATGACGTTGGTCATGTGCATTTGTACCCTGACGTCCTGATGTCAGTCTTAAGCGCCTTGACCGACGTCAGCCTAATACTTTGATATTCGGGCCGACCGAGGACAGCGGACTACCCAAGTGTAAGGACTGCAGCAATGTGGATCTTCGAACATCTACATTTATGGTAGGTACAAAACTGTACTTTTCGCCGCCTTCCCAGCATTGTTTGTTTTTCCTTGGGTGCAGGCTTCAGACTTGACATGCTGGTGTGTCTTCCTGCCCCCAAGGTGTTCTCTGAACCATTTTACAGAGACTTCTTCCTTTGTAATTTGCCACTAGTAGGGAGTTTATTGGGGTTCTGTTATTTTATGGCCTATAGCATGCTCTTCACCAGACTTCATATGAGGAAATTTTAACGGTATGTCAAATCAGTGTGGCTCCAGCATTGCCACCTGCTAGAGTTTCCTGCTGCTCCCGTTTCCTTGTTTCATGCTAGAGCTTCAGTAGGGGATTTCTTTCTCTCTCTCTCTGTTGTAGTGGCCAAAGTCCTCTGACTTGGAAGGTGTGCACTTTGTCTTTTCTTGGAAGGTGATGTTTCTCAGTTTCCCCACTCAATCCTCTGATATGAGATCTGCACAAGGTCTGGCAGGACTCCCCCAAAATCTTTCAAGTGACTTTCTTGGCCCAGACAGCATTGGTTCCCAGTTTTCTCTCACTTGGTTAGGGGTAGTTATCACAAGGTACCTCACTAGGTGGGACTTTGATTTTATTTATTTTTACATTTGTTGACCGGGTTAGTCTGTCTCGGTTCTTGGAAGCCCTTTTTCAGCAGAGACCCGAGGAGAAAAGATCCCAAAAAAAGTAAGTTTTAAGTTTACAAATAGTAAGAACAAAGATTAACACAGATCACATTTTAAGTATACATACTTCTGAAGTAATTGCATAACATGCAATAAAGGAATATACAGAATGGATGGAAATACAGTACATATATGGAAATGTTCAAATAGTATGGCAAGAAATTAAGGAGAAATATGGTAAGACTAATGTCACTACATTGCTGAACCAAGGTACTAGGCATGAAGTAAGTAAATTTACAGTTAAAGTTGTGTGAACTTTGGAAGTTAGTCATCATCTTCATTTGGCTGTTCCCGATAGGTGTCGCCACAACGGATAATCCGTTTCCATTTCTTCCTGTCCTCTGCACCTTGCTCTGCCACACCAACCACCTGCATGACTTCTCACCACATTCATAAAACTTATCTTGGGCCTTTGTCTTTTCCTGTTACCTGGTAGCTTCATCCTTGGCATCTGTTTCCCAATATACTCCGCATCCCTAATGAGCACATGTCGAAACCCAACGTAATCTTGCCTCTCTGGCTTTGTCTCCAAACCTTCTAACCTGAGCTGACCCTTTAGTATACGTATTCGTAATCATGTCCACCCTCGTCACACCCAGTGCAAATCTTAACATCTTTAACTCTGCCACATCCAGCTCAACCTCCTGCCTTTTTGTCAATGTCACTGTCTCCAACCCATATAACATAGCTGGTCTCACTACCCTCTTGTAGACCTTTCCTTTCACTCTGGTACTAGTCTGTCACAAATCACTCCTGACACTGTTCTCCACTCGCTCCATCCTGCCTGTACTATTCTTCACCTCTCTTCCACACTCACCATTACTCGAACTATTGATCCGAAGTATTTAAACTCATCCACCTTCGCCACCTCTACTCCTTGCATCCTCACCATTCCTCTTTCCTCCCTCTCATTCACGCACACATTCTGTCTTAGTCCTGCTGACCTTCATTCCTCTTCACTCTAGAGCTCATCTCAGTCTCTCCAGGGTAGTCTCCACCTGTTCCCTACTCTCACTACAGATAACAATGTCATCTGCAAACATTATAGTCCAATGGCACTCCTGTCTGATCTCGTCTGTCAACCTGTCCATCACCGTTGCAAATAAGAAAGGGCTCAGAGCTGATCCTTGATGTAATCCCACCTCTACCTTAAACGCATTTGTCACTCCCACCGCAGACCTCACTGCTGTCCCACTACCCTCGTACATATCCTTTACCACTCTTACGTACTTCTGACACTCCCGACTTCCTCATACAATGCCGCAGCTCATCTCTAGGCACCCTGTCCTATGCTTTCTGTAAGTCTACAAAAACTCAATGCAACTCCTTCTGACCTCTGTCTCCAACACTCTCAGAGCTAACATTGCATCTGTAGTGCTCTTTCCTGGCATGAAACCATACTGCTGATCACTAATCATCACGTCCCTTCTTAACTTGGCTTCCACTACTCTTTCCCATAACTTCATGCTGTGACTGATCAGTTTAATCCCTCTGTAGTTAGTACAGCTATGCAGATCACCCTTATTCTTAAAAATCGGTACCAAAACACCTTTTCTCCATTCCTCAGGCATCCTCTCACTTTCCAAGATTTCTTTAAACAATTTGGTTAAAAACTCCACTGCCATTTCATCTAAACACCTCCATGCTTCCACAGGTATGAACTTTGGAAGTTGATAAATTAAAGAACAGTAATAAGGGATTATGGGAATTGAGTGTAACGAGCTAACTAGTATGGAATATGACTGAAACAAAATGTGTAGGTGGTAGTAAGAGAGAGAGCTAGAAGTGAAGCAGTTAAGTTAGGTTATCCCTGAATGTTTCTTTGGTATTAGTTTAGAGCATGCACAAATCCAATTTGATAGGAAAAAAAGATTTTAAGCTGTTTCTTGAAGGCTTTTTAGTCTTTTAGTAGTCTGAGGGCTAAAGGGAGTGTGTTCCAGTTTTTTGCAACTGAGTGGCAAGTATTTTTCCCAAAGTTTTTGTTTGGCTTAACTTCAAGAAAGTATTGATTAGCACTTCTTAGTGGGCGTCGAGTATAAAGTGTCAGAGAATTTGCAAGGGTGGGCAGGTTTTTAGGATTGCTTAGTATATTGTGGGCTCCAAGGAGTTGGGATTGAGGCAGTAAGTTGGAAAATGCAGGCCAGTGTAAAGCCTTTAATGAGAGAGAGTGATGGGATTTGCAATATTTATTAGCCGCAAATATGGATACTTTGTTATATGGGGCTTTTAGTTTGGATATTGGGCTACTCTGTATATGGGTAAGAATAGGTGAAGCATAGACTAGGGATGGTAGAAGCAGGGATTGGGCAAGGGATGGCCTGGATACACAGGGAAGAATTTTTTTGTGACAGTAAAGCTTTTTGGTGCGTTTTTTTTAATTGAGCTATGAATGTGATGGTTGAATTTAAGTTCATCAATTATTGCTCCAAGGAGTTTTGTTTGGGTGTCAACAGAAATTTTAGTTCCATTAAGGGATGTTAAGTTAAAGGTCTGTTTTGTATTTTCCAGATTTTTACGTAGGAAAAGTAGTAGCTTTAGTTTTGCTCGCATTTAGCAGGAGTATGTTGGATTGTAGCCAGTTTTCAACAGGGTGGAGTGAGTTTTGTGTAAAGGATTTAAGGTTTGCTATGTTATCAGCAGAGTTCATGATAGTCATCAGCGTACTGAATAAGATTGGATTGGGGACAGGATGAGAAAAGGTAATTGGTAAATACATTTTAGAGGAGAGGGCCCAATATTGATCCTTGTGGGACCCCTGTCCTAACTGCTAGAACGAGCGAGTACGAAGAGTTCCATCTAACAGCCTGGTGTCCATTAGTGAGGTAATCACAGAACCAGGAGGTGTTTGGGACCCCTGTCCTAACTGCTAGAACGAGCGAGTACGAAGAGTTCCATCTAACAGCCTGGTGTCCATTAGTGAGGTAATCACAAAACCAGGAGGTGTTTGAGAGTTTATGGTTAAGTATGGTATGGGATACTGTCTAATGCTTTCATTGGGTCCAGAAAGAGGACTGATGCTATTGTGCCGTTATCCTTGACTTGGGCAGTGTTATTTGTAAAGGAATACAAGAGTGGTAGCTGTGCTATGTGTGGGGCGGAAGCTATGTTGAGTTAGTGTGAGTAGGTTTTCTTGTAGCAGATAAGTACTTGCTTATGGATACACTTCTCCAATATTTTGGAGTGAGGAGACAGTATTGCAGTTGGTCTGAAATTGGTTGGCTCAGTGGAGTTTCATCCTCTTTGAAGAGGTACTACAAAAATTTCTTCCAAATTTCAGAGACTTTGCCTTATTTATGGATCTATTAATCAGGATAGATATGGGGTAAGCTAGAGGTGCAGCTGCATGTTTAAGGAATAATGGAGGAAGGATATCGGCTGAGGTTGAACCAGGAAGGATATCGGCTGAGGTTGAACCAGGTTTAATTTAGTTAAGAGCAACTTGATAGAGGTGGGAACAGGTGAGAGGTGAATCAGAGGTGGATGAAGGTGTAGCTGGATTGAAAGAGGTGCGGGTGGACAACTTAATTAGTTAAGTTTTCAATGGCTTCAATGAAGGACTTAAGGAGGGTTGCTATTTCCTGAGAGTCTTGTCAGAATAAGGTGTGGGTGGGGTAGGAGTACCAGGTGAGAGAAGCTTATTGCTAAGAGTTCCAGAATTTTTTAGGATTAGTGTAGGGATTAAGTGAGGATTGGTAATTCTTTTGATCAAGATTGATTTGTTTCTTAGCTTTGCTTCTAAGTTCCCTGTAAGCGATAAGGTTGGAAGAAGTATCATTACCTTTCCAAGCTGTATCTCTGGTCTTCATGAATGTAAAGGTAGCTTTAGTTAGCCATGGGGCATATCTGAATTTGATGCAAGTTTTCCTAGTGTGGGCTAGGGAGTTGAGGATGGATAGAAAGGTGGTGTTGAAGTGTAGGACTGCTTCATAGAGAGTAAGATTAGAGAGAGAAGACCAGTTTATAGTAGAGAGGAGATCATTTAGTGAGTCAGGAGAATAGCTAGATAGGTCACAGGTCACCTTGTATTGTTGTGCTTTATGCAGGTGTTCAGACTTTCTGTGAACTAGTAAAGGTAGGTGGTCACCTAATGTGTTTGGTAGAGTGGTTGGATTATGATAATGCTGGGGGTGAAATACTAGTATCCAGTCAAGTGAACCAGTAGAGGAAATTTTATGAAGGTGGGTAGGGGAAGAGAGGAGCTGTGTGAATCCATACAGGTTGAGAGAGGTGGAAGGTGATTCTTTATTCATCTGCAGCCACTCTGTATTGACTCGTCTTGTCACACAAGACAAGATCTCTTGTCCGTCCTCCCCTGCCCATTCTTCAGCTGACATTTTGGGTGATGGTAGTTCTGATTTTTATGCACCCTTTTTCTAAGGACTTGCTCCAGGTTCTACAGTAGGCCAGGAAACCCACTACCAGAAAATCCTACATGTCCAAACAGTTTTATCTGGTGGTTCTTTTGACAGCTAGATCCCGGATCTGTGGCGATTCCTCTGGTTCTTAAGTTTGTGATCTGCTTCAATCTAAGTTGGCATATTCAGTTAAAGCTCACCTGTCGGCAATTTATACTTTTCTGCCTTTGAATCCTCTTGCCTTTAGGTTTGAGGTCAAGCAATTTCCTAAAGGTGTCCTTCATATCTGGCATACCAGGAAGGCTGTTCCTTCTTGTGACTTCAAATTTGTACTTGAAAAATTGACACCGGCTCCTTCAGCTTTCTTGCAACATTTTGCTTCAACTGCTGTTTTCCGAGCTGTTAACACCTCAAAAATCACTCTTGAGCCCTTAAAAAATTTTAATGTGTGTTTTTTTTTTTTTTTTTTTTTTTTTTTTCTTTTCACACAAATGGCTGCCAATGGAGCTTAACATATATCTGCATATTCTTGGTTTCCTCCAACCCTTTCTCTTTCCCGCAATCATTTTAACATATGCTAAATAAGTCATGCTAGATGTAAGGAGGAAGTGATGTATTCCCATCCCACTGACTTACAGTGGGAGTAGTGTCAGTTACTGTCCTGTTATATACATTTTGTAATAGGACTGCCTTTAGTCCCCCCCCAGGAATGATCCTCATTTGTGTGACCCCATTTTACACTGTACTAAAGGGATATATAGCAACAACCAAAAAGTAACTAAGCTATAGGCCTGTATTCAAAGTCGTCTTTTGTAATCCAAGAAATGACAGTCCCCTTACCCAAACTGAGGTGTGAACTGTCACTCCACTTGGTGACCCTTGCAGTTGCATGCGAGACGGCCATAACTGGAAAGGAAGGGATTTGAGAGCAGTTATGTTCTCCAGCGCCTGTAGTGGAAAGATTTATTTTTTTACCAGGGTGTTTGTAGAAAATGCTTTTACATTTGTTGTATAACGTAATATCCCCCCCCCATGTCTACTATGAAATAAGACTAAATTCTATTCCTTAATTTTAGATAGTCTTTTTTTCTGTGGCACACATTTCTTGTAGAACTATATTTTCGGTCTCTTCTGCTTAAATTGTGGTTTGTTGAAGTACAGGGAAATAACTTTTCTGGAATTTTGACTCCTTGATAATGTCACAGTAAAATTAAGGGGCTAGACATTAATTCTATTTCCCAGTACCTGCAGTGGAAAGATGCGTTTATTTTGTTTGTGGGGGTGAATAGTGTAGGAAACCTTTATCAGTTGCACTTGCTTTACAACTGTCTTTCTCCTTACTATGCTGTTTTGTAATTTTACAGCAGATATGACCAACTTTCCAATCCTTAAACAGCTGTCTTGTGGCATTTTCTTGTTTAGTGTTCTGCTCGTTTTAACATTTTAATAGAGAACACGATCAAAAACTAACTCCTTGATAAAGACACAAGTGCTACTTCTGTTCTTCTGAGACTTTTCAGGATAGAGTCTCATCTGTTTACCAATCTTCTTTTTTCTTAACTTTCCCCAAGAGGAAAGGAGTAAAACTTATTTTAAAGCTAAGTGTGTTGTATTTTTGATAGACTGTCTTGAGACTTGCTTTTAAACTGCACACTCCTTTATTTTTTCTGTCTGTTTAGTGATGACTAACTACATTGTCTGTTTATTTTTCTTCTGTTCACTGGCATTTGATGCTCCTTTTTCATAAGAAGGAGGCACCATTATTTGCTTGATTGTGGAACAGACTACTGGTCCCACAGTCTGTGTTTTGCTATCAAAAAAACAAAATTAAGCAAATAGCCTTTGCCACCACAGCAGGCTAGCAGTCTGCCTCTGTTGCAAGTGGGTGATTCTTCTGTGGCCATTTGTACTTCAGACCCTGCTCATCTCTTACCCTGGATCCTTCGGGTGTTGAATGTACAGCCACTGTGGGCTGGGGGTTAGCCAGGTTTTCTGCGGCTCTTGGTGTCCCTTCAGTGGGCAAGGGAGAGCCACTCTTGTTTCTGGGAGGGGGAGCATTGAAGGTTTCCTTGTTGAGTCAGAATGTTGTGCCCATCTCTGTGGAAGCAGCTGTTGCCATTAGTAATGCAATTGGCCCAATTATTCCTGTCAAAAAGAAATGGAAAACCAAACCTGTCTGTACACTGCCTCAAATCTGTAGACAAAAGGAGTTTACTGGCTCTGGGTTTAATTTGGGCTATCGATCCTTATTTTAAAGTAGTTTCTGGTGAAAAGAGGGATTCCTCCTTTCCTGATGAGTTTCAAGATTCCGAATCTGAATAGGAAGATGCGCAGGGACTGATTCAGTTTTTTTTTTTCTACGATTGCTGATGTAGACTTGGAGCTCTGTTACTTCTTCTCCCTGTGGTAGTGGTCTCTTCTCTGAGAGTATTGCTAGATAGAATGTGCCCTTTTACGTATGTTGTTCTCTACAGTAAAATCAAGCACCAGCTTTATATAAATTGTTGAATTTCTGTTTTAACCTTGTTCGTCGTCAAAAACATTTTTGCATGTTTTGTTCCCACTGTTTCCTCCCTCCCCTTACATTTTTTTCTTGCTCTTTTTTTTTTTTTTTAATAAAAGATTAGCTTTATCTTTTATAAAGTTCACTGCTTCAAAAATGAACACTGAAGAAAAATATCCCATTTCACTAAAGGTGCTGTGATAAAAACGTCAGCAAAAATGAAGTAAAATCTCAGTGGGGACGTCCCATTGTCTTAGTTTTACCTTTGATTAAAGTGGTATTTTTGTTTTGTTTTTTTGGCGTGTTTTGATGGTGCACTGAGTTTTTAATTCATTTTTACTGCTTCAGAAATGGTTGGTTTAGACTGATTTAATTTCTAGTAGTTGGTTTTTTGGCAGCCACCAGAAATAAACTTATTGCCTTACTGGGTCAGGGCAATTCAGACCCTGTATCAAAACATAATTTCCTTTAGTCGCATTAATTTTCTATCCTAGTATAACTGACCGAGTACGCTTTAAGGAAATTGTCTGCTAACTCATTGGTACCAGGTACCGCTTTCTTCCCATTACTCTATTTGCCATCTCCCCGTGGAAGAGTTCTTTGGAGCTTGCTTTGAGTATAACAGTACCTATGCAAACACTTACTGGCAAAAATCCTTTATCGGAGTCTCCTTTTTCTTTGAATTGCTTGTCCAGTCTCTTCCCAATTTTTATTTTTTTTTATCACCTCTGATTCCTGTGGTTATGCAGCATTTTTATGTGCCTTACTTTCCTAACAGCAGCATCAGTTCTCCCAGTGCAGGTCCTTCATTTAGGATTCTCCAGTCCCTTTCTTTGCTGCTCTTATCGCTGATTGGAGAGTGTAGGCAATCTCTAACCTGCAGTCCCAATGTCTTCTTGGCCTCTTACATTCTGTTATCCTTCCCTCTCTAAATGTTTACAATACCTATATTTCTCTGCCAGATTCCTGCAGTAAATTACAGCCCCCCTCTTCTTTCTGCTACTTTGAATCCAATGTTCCTTGACTGTGTTCTTTGTAAACATCTGCATCCAAATCCCACTTTTTTTTCTTTCTTGAATTATCCCTAAACACTTTGAGTTGTAGCTTTTTGCTTGGGTGTGTGCAAGAGTCTTAACGGTGTAGCTCTAAAATATCCCTTCAAATGAGATGATCCTAAACCTCGTAACTCTAGTGGAAGTGTCAACTTGTCTCACCAGACACTTGTACTCTGAAATGTATTTCGTCCTTGGTGTGTTCTGCATCAAAATGTGTTTATACTCCAGGAAAAGTATTCTTAAGATGGCTGCATACAGAAGCTTGAATCTCACTCCTGCCTCTCAACATTACATGATTGCTGGGATAAATTTGCTGCTCTTCTGCCTGGTGTACAGTGAATGATCAGTTTCCACATATGCACTACTGTCTCCAGTTTTTAATGCTTTGCGCTTCTGACAAATTTTTGTTTGGATCAGCTCTTTGCTACAGTAGGATTGCAACTTTACTATTCTAGGTCTTGGCTGCTTTCTCATGGTCAGGTTTGAGGCCTATACAATGTCCCCTTTCAGTAGTACAACTTCTTTTATACTTTGCTAAAGTTAATAGTCTGTTTTTGCAAGTTTGTCGGGTAAAGCAGAAAATCTTTTCTGTGAACTCTTCCAAGTCTATTTTTGGTAGCTTTTCTTGACGCGTAGTACTTGACCAGCTTTTTCTTCATTTCAGCTTGTGATTTTTTTGTAGTTTTAAGTTTATCTGAACAACTGGTTAGTTATTTTTTCCAGCCTTTTATTTGAGTTGAGATATTCCTTCAGTGTTTCATTTATTCTAATCACTTCAGAATATATTTGTTTTCTCTCTGTTACTGAAAGCTGTCTTGAACCAAAGCTGAAAGTTTGTAGACGGTGATTTCCTTTTCCACCTTTTCTGTCTTTTTGTTTTTAAAGTTTTCAAACATTCTTCTTGGCTGGCAACTGGGCACTGTACTTACTAGGCAGTTACTGAATTTTACCCAAAACAGTTGGTGACATAATTTTTTTTAGCTTATGTTTGCACACTGGGAAAGCTAAAATTAAACTTGTTTGATGTGCACCCATCTTGGAAAATCCTAATTTGTGAACATAATTGCGGCAATTGGTGTGTTGGTGGTGGTCTTCCAGCAAGCTGTATAGGAATAGTGGAACAAGGCAGCAGTATCTTCCCCTTTATTTGCTTGATGTTTAGGCAGTTCCTAAAGAAGAGGATAGCTCAAATCCAAGGGCATAAACTGGGTATTACTTTTAAGGGTGATAAATCCAGAAAGACGTGTTGGACTTTAAATTGTCTAAAAATGTTAAGATATAAAATGCTTTGAAAGAAAATAAAGGCTATAGTAAACACTGTACCCATGTATGAATTGGTTCAGCAATACCATATTTATGGAGACATTACAAGATAAAGTGTTTAGGTGTTTTCGATTAAAAAGGATTCTGTAGTGGTAGATGTATGGTGAAAGACTGACTAAAGAAAAATGAGCAACTGGAGGCTTTTAGTTTATGGATAGTTTATATAAAGCTGTGAAACTGTTTCTATTTAGTTTTATATTGATGATCCACTTTTAATCAACTAGTGGAGAAAGATGTGGACCATAGTGAAGATTTGGGGAATTTATTTGGTAGGGGAAGAAGGACAAGAGTTAAATGATGGAACTTTTTTTCTCTCCCCATAGAAAAAGGTGGTTTAGAATGATGTAGTTTGTGATGTTTGAGAAACGAAGCGCGTGTCTGCATGTCTAAATATAAAAAGCACTTCAATGTGAACAAAAAACGCAGCTAAGTCTGAGCGCTTTCATTCTTTAATGAAAAAAGAACTTCAGAAATGGCAACACAAATACTTCAATATATAGAAAACTAGCAGCCAGTAAAAATATTTTGTTTTCTGTAAAACAAAAAGTAGGCAACAATAGCCAAGGAATTGAAGAGGTAATAAAAATGCAGTAAAAACTCAACCACTGTATGTAAGGGCTCTGGATGTTTAAAAGATATTTATGATGATTTGAATTACTAATGTGATGGTTATCTAAGCCGTCTAAGCAGACCTCTAATATTTAGGGACTTATTCAGACCAGGGAAACACCCTGCATTAGGGAGCAGCTGCCACTTAAGTTCCTGCACCTCCAAACAATGTGTCAATCACCAAAGAAAAGATCTACTTAATTGAAAACTAAACACTTCAGAATTGTTGCAATGCAAACAATGCTTTGCTAAGGCTTCTTTAGTGACTGTGTTCCTTATGGCAGTTTGTTGCTCTTTAATAAGACTAGACAGTTTTCTGCAAGTCTTACTTTAAATTAAAAAACTTCATGTGGAGCAAACCTAAATCACATTGTACCTATTGCAGTCAAAATGTCTGTTTAAACTTTATTTCAAATAGTGTTTAAAAAAAGTCATGTAAGAATGTGTTTGCAAGAAACACAAAGACTCGCAGGAAAACATACCTGCAGCTAAATTAACACTCGTACATTCATCAGGTTGAAAGGACGAAACTGAATATTCAAAGGACATCCGCAGTGATTTAGTAGTTTTGTGTGAAAATGTAGGTCTTTCTCCTGTCAAGAATGAACTTCCGTGTTACTCCTGATTAATATCCCAGCTTCTACGAATATATTTCTGATGGCCGATGTCATGAGTAATGGGGAGTGGGAAGCTGTTTGATCTGTATTGGTGATAAGAGAAGATGATGTAGGGGTTTGGTCCAAGTACCACAGTGCATTGGTCTTCTGTAGGGTTTGGTCCGAAGCCTCCACTCTGTTCTGTCCAGAACCTTGTGGGTTGTAGCTTGCACGTGTGTCAAATGAGTAACTCTTTTAGCTGGATTGAAGCTAGAACTGATTTCTGCAATGTCCCCTTCTGAAGTAGATTGAAATTCGTATCGCAGTCACAGTATAGGTTAACATTTAGAGTCCCTAGACTGACTTCGTTACTAATTTTCTGTAGTAGGTGTTTTGGATAATTTCTGGCAACGGATGGGGAGCTGAGGAAGCAGGACTCGTCTAGAAAAGGTACTGTTGTCACTAATGATCTGGTACAGTCTAATGAATTGTCACCTTGACTGTGTTCTTCATGATAAATGGATGCTACCTCCTAAAGTCTAATTGTTACGGGATGTTTTCTTCCTATAAATATTTGAATGCCAGCAGAGTGCAACAGTGTTGAGCGTAATTTACAGTATCAAGGAGTTGCACTTGTGAACAATAGACTGACAATGTGAGAGAGAGAAAAGGGATGTGCTTTTCGATCGGGCGGCAGCACTGGCCCTCGTGGTAGCCCCAAAACCAGACGCTTACCGCGTGGCACTCAAGACCCCCAGGACCCCACCAGTGCGAATGCACATACAACGATAAAAGCATTAAGTGACTCAGGGTAGCCCCAAAACCAGACGCTTACCGCGTGGCACTCAAGACCCCCAGGACCCCACCAGTGCGAATGCACATACAATGATAAAAGCCCATTAAGTGACTCAGGGTAAATAAATAACTACCCCTTTCATTGTATTTTGCTAAACACCTTGTACTCTACTAAAGGAACCAGGTAGAATAATATCTATTGAACACAGGTTCCTTCTACTAAAAAATCAATAAAAAGAAATAAAATTAAAGAAAAAAAAATAAAGAACTCAGGTAGCTACCATTAAACCTGGCTTCCTTTAAGACCCAGGGAAATCCTGTGGTGTAGCAGCCGAGGTTAGAAAGGGACCTAGGAAACCGCCATATTTTCAAACTAACTTGTGCTTTTCGATCGGGCGGCAGCACTGGCTCTCGTGGTATGTAACTACTGCATATTGCTCTGATTGTACATATTACAGCTAAATGTAACTGAAACTCTCACTGTTTGGGTTACTGAAAGTAATTTACTCAAGAAACCCTGCTTGTAGTAAAGATTGAATGCACTGTGTAGATGCAACTGGCGTTTTGTAAAAAAATAGCATATGGTAAAAGTAAATGTAAATTAGCGTGTATCTAGAGGCTACTCAAGAAATTAGATTAATTGTCAGATCTGGATGTGGCTGTACATTAGCGACTGTTTAAATGCAGATAACCGCGTTTTGTTTAACTTATACTGCCTAACGCTGCAGTTGAAAGTGGTGCGACTTGCTTGTCAGCTCTAATTTCCTGGTCTGAGGATGTAACCTCAATTTCAAGCTAGCTATAAAATATTTCATGCTGCAAACACCTAATTTTAGCTATTATCTTCTGTATAATGTTTCCCTAGGCTAGCTACTATATATCAATGGTGTAAACTGTAACTTGCATAATGTCCTTTTGAATAATGTTTCCTTAGAATAGCGGCTACATACGGAAGGTTGCAAACGTTCTGCTTTACCAGATTAACAGAGTGCTTTGTAGAGTATTCATAAGTCGCCAAGGGAATGAAATCACTGCTTAGTACTACTAGTTATTAATATAATGCTTAAGATCACAAAGTCTGTCGAATTTATCCTTTTACTGCATTGTGTAAAACTGTCTTTTACTGCACTAAATCACCTTACACTTTAAAAGCTATTCTCTTTCTGTTGCCTCCATCTTAGGTAGCCCCAAAACCAGACGCTTACCGCGTGGCACTCAAGACCCCCAGGACCCCACCAGTGCGAATGCACATACAACGATAAAAGCCCATTAAGTGACTCAGGGTAAATAAATAACTACCCCTTTCATTGTATTTTGCTAAACACCTTGTACTCTACTAAAGGAACCAGGTAGAATAATATCTATTGAACACAGGTTCCTTCTACTAAAAAATCAATAAAAAGAAATAAAATTAAAGAAAAAAAAATAAAGAACTCAGGTAGCTGCCATTAAACCTGGCTTCCTTTAAGACCCAGGGAAATCCTGTGGTGTAGTCCCGCTCGCTTGCCCTCGCTCGGGCTTGCTCCGCTCCCCTCCCTGCCCCCTATTCCCACCCGCCCCCACTACCTCTACATTTATTTGGTCATCAAGCCCATCCCCATTACCACTACCCAATCAAAACTGTCCACTCCTCCCCCCCATCTCTCTGCCACTCCCCACCACTAAACCTAATCCGCCCACCTACCTAACTCTCTCCAATTATCTCACCCTACTATTACCTCCAGCTAACTCTCTCCAATTATCTCAAACTACTATTACCTCCAGATTTCTGCGGACCTAGGTACCTCCCCTAGCCCTATCTACGCAGAGATCTTACCCATCACCATGGACAGAAACTCATTTACCACCCTCCCCCTTGTACTTTTACTCCTCATTTTACCGTATCTCTTAACAACCTATGAAACACAAGCCCTAACAGGAATCTACCTTCCTAAGGGTCAGACCTCCCTGTATTCCCAAAATACCACTACTCTTATCCCTCCCTCTCTCTACTCTGCTACTCACCTCATCCCTAAAAGTACACACCTTATTCTTAGATACCCAAAAGTATCCTCATTAAGGGAACAGCTTAAACTACTAACTAGACTACAAAAAATACTAGAATATTTGAAAAAATCCATCACTAATGACGGGGACATCCACCCTAACCCAGGCCCTCATAGTGACCCAGGCCCTAACCTCCTCCATGCAGCTAGTAGACCTGCGGACTCCCTCTTTTTGCTTCATCTCAATATTAGAAGCATTAATAATAAAGTCCATAGCTTACATGCCATGCTTGATATCCACTCCCCGGACATAATGTGTTTATCAGAAACTTGGCTCAAACCAAGCACCAAGGATGAGGAAATTATCCCTCCTGGATATAACATCATCAGGGCTGATCGTACAACCAGAAAGGGTGGCGGAATAGCTGTGATGTTCAAGAACTCCTTGAGCATCACAATGAATTTACTCCAACCCCCAAAAGTTCCTAACCTGGAACTGATTGCCCTTAAGCTATCCCTAAACAGACAAAAAAGTATTAATCTCATAGTAACCTACCTACCACCGGGCAAAAATGTAGAAAATCTTGAACAAACCCTTAGTTGGCTTGCTAATAACTATCCCCAAGAAACTATAATATTAGGAGATGTTAATATAGACTGGTCTCTCTACTCTGCCCAATCAAATCCTCTCCCCATTAACTTACATGGTTTCTCCCAAAATATTCTTTCTCCCACTAGAATTGGACATGCCCAACAAAAGGAGAGCACTATTGACTGGATTCTTACTAATAGGAATCCTAATAACTATACCACAGGGACCCTTCCCAACGACCTTAGTGACCACCTTGCTACCTTTATTATAAAACACAAATGTTCAAATACGAATCCCCCCATAACTAGATTAGTAAGGAATAGCAAGAATTTTGTCCCTGACCAATTCCTAGCTGATCTCAAGGCTTGTAACTGGCACATCCTAAAAACCCTATCGTTAGATGAAAGTGTTTCATACTTTAATGACACTTTCCTCAAGATACTCAATTCCCATGCTCCTAAACGACTTACTAGAACTAAGGAACGTATAGCACCATGGCTAACACAAGAAACTAAATCCAAAATTAAAATCAGAGACCAGGCCTGGAATAAATGGAGAACCACAAAAACCCCCCTAGACCGCATCAAGTTCCTCCAGCTTAGAAATTCTACCAAAGTAGCCATTAAATCTGATAAAAAACAATATTTCTGTCACCTCCAAAACAAACATCAATATAATCCTAAAAAATTCTGGGCTGGTTTTAACCACTTACTACATCCCGGTAAGTCTACTACCCCCACCCCCGACAAACTCATGGACAATGACCCAACAGAAATAGCCAACTCCTTTAATTCTTTTTTCACTGAGACCATCCAGTCCCTTGCCAGTAAGCTTGCCACGCCTCCCTCGGTGGCAACCCCAACCATAAATACAACCCAAACGGCCTTTAACCTACAACCCATCTCCACCTCATACATTCGCACCCTTTTGAAAAAACTGAAACCAACCACCCTCGCGGCAGATCTGCTCCCTGCCAAATACCTACAAATAGCATCTGATGCCATAGCCTACCCTGTCTCAATCTTGATCAACCGGACCATTTCTGAAGCATCTATTCCCTCTATCTGGAAAATCTCTTATATCATCCCCCTCCACAAAGGAGGGTCCTCCACTGAAACTTCCAACTATAGACCCATAGCCATACTGTCTCCCCTAGCCAAAATTATGGAACGCTGTGTCCACAAACAACTCATTACCTACCTCACACATAACAACCTCCTATCAAATACCCAACATGGCTTTCGCCCCATCATAGCACAACCACAGCTCTCCTCTCCTTTGTAGACTCAGTCAACCACAATCGCAATAATAAACTAATATCCTCTGCTCTTTCTAGACCTGTCGAAGCCTTCGATATGGTCAACCACCAACTACTGCTTCAGGCACTGGAAACCTTACATCTTAGCAAACTAACCATAAGTTGGTTTAATGCCTATCTCACTAGCAGAAAACAGGCGGTCCAGTGGCAAAACAGCCTATCAGACCTACTCCCCACTAATATTGGTGTCCCCCAAGGATCTATCCTTGGTCCCCTTCTTTTTTCCATTTTCATAAATGGCCTACACTCAATTATTCCCAAAGCCACCTGCATTCAATATGCAGATGACTCCACCCTGATCTGCTGTGAATCTCGCCAAGCTCCAAGCCACTACCCAAAACTGCTTTTCTACTGTCAAAAAATGGTTCTCGGAACTTAAACTCTTACTTAACCCTACCAAAACCAAATTACTTCTCTTTTTCCCCACTTCAGTGACTGCTCAAACTATAGAACCCCTCAACACCAACAACCCCACCTTCCATGTGTCCTCCAATAATGGCACCATTATCTACCCCGTATCCCATACCAAACTACTAGGGGTGACCATAGACCATAAACTTAAATTTGATATACATGTAAATTTAACTATTAAATCGGTTAACAAAAAACTTGGGTCAGTGTATAGAATAAAGGCCTTCTTAACTCCGCACACCAAACTAACTATTGCCCGAACCCACCTACTCTCCACACTCCTTTATGCCTCCCCGATATTCTCCTTCCTAAACAAGAAAGAGCTTAATAAACTTTCTACTACCTACAATCACATAGCCAGATTCATAACAGGAACGCCCTATCGCATCCATCACTGCCTAAATTTAAGGTCTCTCGAATGGCTGGAACTGCCCAATATACTCAAATTCAACCAGCTAACCGAGGCTTTTAAAATTATCAACCATCAAGATAAAACCCCCTCACTGAACAAAATACTTACCCCGTACTCCAACCTTAACTCCCTCAGGTCTTCCAAAAGTCTACAAGTACGGACCATTAAATCTAATAACGCTGGTGGTGAAGCACTATATGCCAATTCCATTGGCAAATCCTGGAACGCCCTACCAATCAACCTAAGACTTATGACCTCTCAGTACCAATTTAAATTACATCTTAGAGCATACCTGAAATCCAAATGGTTATGCCCTTGCTCCAGTCCAGACTAAAAGCTATTGTCCCTGCCGTACCTAGGCTTCTCTCAGCCTCCACCTAACCCAAAAACCAAAGAACGCTCTATTTAGCCCTGCTTGTCTGGCTGTTCAAATCTGTACCTCGTTAAATCATTTATATAATTCTTGCTTCTCTTATTTGGTCTTTAAGCATCAGTGTATTTAATTGTATTCACTTGTTATAGGTTTATCATTGTATTTGTATTAACTAGTATTAACTTGCGTAACATCATCATTGTATTTGTTAA